>NC_082714.1:87738793-87746626 GCF_030144855.1 Hypanus sabinus
CTCTTCAGGCGCAGAGTCTGTCCGAGCTAAGGTGAACACTGCCGTTCAGCAGCAAGAGAGGGCGAAGCCGAGCACCGGGGTGGCGCAGTTCGGGTTCTCCGCACTCTGGGGTTGACAGTGAGGCAGCTAGCTCTGTACTGAGGGAGGGGTGGTGAGGAGGGAGCTCTGTGCTGAGGGAGGGGCGGTGAGGAGGGAGCTCTGTACTGAGGGAGGGGTGGTGAGGAGGGAGCTCTGTGCTGAGGGAGGGGCGGTGAGGAGGGAGCTCTGTGCTGAGGGAGGGGCGGTGAGGAGGGAGCTCTGTGCTGAGGGGTGGTGAGGAGGGAGCTCTGCGCTGAGGGAGGGGTGGTGAGGAGGGAGCTCTGTGCTGAGGGAGGGGCGGTGAGGAGTGAGCTCTGTGCTGAGGGAGGGGTGGTGAGGAGGGAGCTCTGTGATCTGGGAGGGGTGGTGAGGAGGGAGCTCTGTGCTGAGGGAGGGGTGGTGAGGAGGGAGCTCTGTGATCTGGGAGGGGTGGTGAGGAGGGAGCTCTGTGATCTGGGAGGGGTGGTGAGGAGGGAGCTCTGTGCTGAGGGAGGGGTGGTGAGGAGGGAGCTCTGTGCTGAGGGAGGGGCGGAGTCAGCTCTGTGCTGAGGGAGGGGTGGTGAGGAGGGAGCTCTGTGATCTGGGAGGGGTGGTGAGGAGGGAGCTCTGTGCTGAGGGAGGGGTGGTGAGGAGGGAGCTCTGTGATCTGGGAGGGGTGGTGAGGAGGGAGCTCTGTGATCTGGGAGGGGTGGTGAGGAGGGAGCTCTGTGCTGAGGGAGGGGTGGTGAGGAGGGAGCTCTGTGCTGAGGGAGGGGCGGTGAGCTCTGTGCTGAGGGAGGGGTGGTGAGGAGGGAGCTCTGTGATCTGGGAGGGGTGGTGAGGAGGGAGCTCTGTGCTGAGGGAGGGGTGGTGAGGAGGGAGCTCTGTGATCTGGGAGGGGTGGTGAGGAGGCTCTGTGATCTGGGAGGGGTGGTGAGGAGGGAGCTCTGTGATCTGGGAGGGGTGGTGAGGAGGGAGCTCTGTGCTGAGGGAGGGGTGGTGAGGAGGGAGCTCTGTGCTGAGGGAGGGGCGGAGTGAGCTCTGTGCTGAGGGAGGGGTGGTGAGGAGGGAGCTCTGTGATCTGGGAGGGGTGGTGAGGAGGGAGCTCTGTGCTGAGGGAGGGGTGGTGAGGAGGGAGCTCTGTGATCTGGGAGGGGTGGTGAGGAGGGAGCTCTGTGATCTGGGAGGGGTGGTGAGGAGGGAGCTCTGTGATCTGGGAGGGGTGGTGAGGAGGGAGCTCTGTGATCTGGGAGGGGTGGTGAGGAGGGAGCTCTGTGCTGAGGGAGGGGTGGTGAGGAGGGAGCTCTGTGATCTGGTAGGGGCGGTGAGGAGGGAGCTCTGTGATCTGGGAGGGGCGGTGAGGAGGGAGCTCTGTGCTGAGGGAGGGGCGGTGAGGAGGGAACTCTGTGCTGAGGGAGGGGTGGTGAGGAGGGAGCTCTGTGCTGAGGGTGGGGCGGTGAGGAGGGAGCTCTGTGCTGACGGAGGGGCGGTGAGGAGGGAGCTCTGTGCTGAGGGAGGGGTGGTGAGGAGGGAGCTGTGATCTGGGAGGGGCGGTGAGGAGGGAGCTCTGATCAGGGAGGGGCAGTGAGGAGGAAGCTGTGCTGAGGGAGGGGCGGTGAGGAGGGAGCTCTGATCTCTGAACTCTGTGCCGGGGGAGTGAACACCGCGGGAAGTATTTGTGGGGGGGGGGGTTGTAATTGGATACATTAATCGTTAATGCTTGAGACCAGACTGGACCAACCGCTACAGGCTGGGGAGGGCGACAGGGCCATCGGATCTCATTCCCAGCCCAGATCCTGATGCCGGGATCGCTGTCTTAACCCGCTGCTTCCTTCGCCCTCAGACCCTCGTACATGTCGGGCTCTACTCGCTGGGCCGGAGCCCGGAGATCTTCCCAGATCCTGGCACCTACAACCCTGCCAGGTGGCTGTCCGCCCATACCCACAGCTTCCAGGCGCTGGCGTTTGGTTTCGGAGTCCGGCAATGCATTGGCCGCAGAGTGGCGGAGACCGAGATCAGTCTCTTCTTGATTCATGTGAGGCCTGCCCCGACACCCCCTCTCTGTCCCTCCCACCACATTCCTCCCCACCCCCTCCTCTCTGTCCCTCCCACCACATTCCTCCCCACCCCCTCCTCTCTCACCCTCTCACCACATTCCTCCACACCCCCCCGCTCTGACCCTCCCACCACATTCCTCCCCATCCTCTCCGCTCTGTCCCTCCCACCACATTCCTCCCCTACCCCACCTCTCTGACCCTCCCAACACATTCCTCCCCACCCCCTTCTCTCTCTCCCTCCCACCACATTCCTCCCCACCCCCTCCTCTCTGACCCTCCCACCACATTCCTCCCCACCCCCTCCTCTCTCTCCCTCCCAACACATTCCTCCCCACCCCCTCCTCTCTCTCCCTCCCACCACATTCCTCCCCACCCCCTCCTCTCTGACCCTCCCACCACATTCCTCCCCACCCCCTCCTCTCTCTCCCTCCCACCACATTCCTCCCCACCCCCTCCTCTCTGACCCTCCCACCACATTCCTACCCACCCCTCCTCTCTGTCCCTCCCACCACATTACTCTCCACCCCCTCCTCTCTGACCCTCCCACCACATTCCTCCCCACCCCCCTCTCTGTCCCTCCCACCACATTCCTCCCCACCCCCTCCTCTCTGACCCTCCCACCACATTCCTCCCCACCCCCTCCTCTCTGACCCTCCCACCACATTCCTCCCCACACCCTCCTCTCTCTCCCTCTCACCACATTCCTCCCCACCCCCTCCCTCTCACCAAATTCGTCCACACCCCCTCCTCTCTCTCCCTCTCACCACATTCCTCCCCACCCCCTCCTCTCTGACCCTCCCACCACATTCCTCCCCACCCCCTCCTCTCTCTCCCTCTCACCACATTCCTCCCCACCCCTCCTCTCTGTCACTCCCACCACATTCCTACCACCCGCTCCTCTCTGACCCACCCTCTACATTCCTCCCCACCCCTCTGCTCCCTCCTTCCCACCACATTCCTCCCCACCCCTTCTGCTCTGTCCCTCCCACCACATTCCTCCCCACCCTCTCTGCTCTGTCCCTACCACCACATTCGTCCACACCCCCTCCTCTCTCTCCCTCTCAACACATTCCTCCCCACTCCCTTCTCTCTGACCCTCCCACCACATTCCTCCCCACGTCCTCCTCTCTGACCCTCCCACCACATTCCTCCCCACCTCCTCCTCTCTGACCCCCCACCACATTCCTCCCCACCCCCTCCTCTCTCTCCCTCTCACCACATTCCTCCCCACCCCCTCCTCTCTCTCCCTCTCACCACATTCCTCCCCACCCCCTTCTCTGACCCTGCCACCACATTCCTCCCCACCCCCTCCGCTCTCTCCCTCCCACCACATTCCTCCCCATCCCCTACGCTCTGTCCCTCCCACCACATTCCTCCACACCCCCTCCTCTCTGACCTACCACATTCCTCCCCACCCCCTCCTCTCTGTCCCTCCCACCACATTCCTCCCCACCCCCTCCTCTCTCTCCCTCTCACCACATTCCTCCCCACCCCCTCCTCTCTCTCCCTCTCACCACATTCCTCCCCACCCCCTCCTCTCTCTCCCTCTCACCACATTCCTCCACACCCCATCCTCTCCCTCCCTCCCACCACATTCATCCCCACCCCCTCCTCTCTCTCCCTCTCACCACATTCCTCCCCACCCCCTCCTCTCTCTCCCTCACCACATTCCTCCCCACCCCTCCTCTCTGTCACTCCCACCACATTACTACCACCCGCTCCTCTCAGACCCACCCTCTACATTCCTCCCCAGCCCTCTGCTCCCTCCTTCCCACCACATTCCTCCCCACCCTCTCTGCTCTGTCCCTCCCACCACATTCCTCCCCACCCTCTCTGCTCTGTCCCTACCACCACATTCGTCCACACCCCCTCCTCTCTCTCCCTCTCACCACATTCCTCCCCACTCCCTTCTCTCTGACCCTCCCACCACATTCCTCCCCACGTCCTCCTCTCTGACCCTCCCACCACATTCCTCCCCACTCCCTTCTCTCTGACCCTCCCACCACATTCCTCCCCACGTCCTCCTCTCTCTCCCTCTCACCACATTCCTCCCCACCCTCTCTGCTCTGTCCCTCCCACCACATTCCTCCCCACCCTCTCTGCTCTGTCCCTCCCACCACATTCGTCCACACCCCCTCCTCTCTCTCCCTCGCACCACATTCCTCCCCACCCCCTCCTCTCTCTCCCTCTCACCACATTCCTCCCCACTCCCTTCTCTCTGACCCTCCCACCACATTCCTCCCCACCCCCTCCTCTCTCTCCCTCTCACCACATTCCTCCCCACTCCCTTCTCTCTGACCCTCCCACCACATTCCTCCCCACGTCCTCCTCTCTGACCCTCCCACCACATTCCTCCCCACGTCCTCCTCTCTGACCCTCCCACCACATTCCTCCCCACCTCCTCCTCTCTGACCCCCCACCACATTCCTCCCCACCCCCTCCTCTCTCTCCCTCTCACCACATTCCTCCCCACCCTCTCCTCTCTCTCCCTCTCACCACATTCCTCCCCACCCCCTCCTCTCTCCCTCTCACCACATTCCTCCCCACCCCCTCCTCTCTCTCCCTCTCACCACATTCCTCCCCACCCCCTCCTCTCTCCCTCTCACCACATTCCTCCCCACCCCCTCCTCTCTCCCTCTCACCACATTCCTCCCCACCCCCTCCTCTCTCTCCCTCTCACCACATTCCTCCCCACCCCTCCTCTCTGTCCCTCCCACCACATTCCTCCCCACCCTCTCTGCTCTGTCCCTACCACCACATTCGTCCACACCCCCTCCTCTCTCTCCCTCTCAACACATTCCTCCCCACTCCCTTCTCTCTGACCCTCCCACCACATTCCTCCCCACCTCCTCCTCTCTGACCCCCCACCACATTCCTCCCCACCCCCTCCTCTCTCTCCCTCTCAACACATTCCTCCCCACTCCTTTCTCTCTGACCCTCCCACCACATTCCTCCCCACGTCCTCCTCTCTGACCCTCCCACCACATTCCTCCCCACCTCCTCCTCTCTGACCCCCCACCACATTCCTCCCCACCCCCTCCTCTCTCTCCCTCTCACCACATTCCTCCCCACCCCCTCCTCTCTCTCCCTCTCACCACATTCCTCCCCACCCCCTCTGCTCTGTCCCTCCCACCATTCTTCCCTACCCCTCCTCTCTCTCCCTCCCACCACATTCCTCCCCAACCCCTCCGCTCTGTCCCTCCCACCACATTCCTCCCCCATCCCCTCCGCTCTGTCCCTCCCACCACATTCCTCCCCACCCCCTCCGCTCTGTCCCTCCCACCACATTCCTCCCCATCCCCTCCTCTCCGTCCCTCCCACCACATTCCTCCCCACCCCTCCTCTCTCTCCCTCCCACCAGATTCCACCCCACCCCTCTGCTCAGTCCCTCCCACCACATTCCTCCCCACCCCCTCCGCTCAGTCCATCCCACCACATTCCTCCCCACCCCTCCTCTCTCCCTCCCACCACATTCCTCCCCTACCCCACCTCTCTGACCCTGCCACCACATTCCTCCCCACCCCCTCTGCTCTGTCCCTCCCACCACATTCTTTCCTACCCCTCCGCTCTCTCCCTCCCACCACATTCCTCCCCACCCCTCTGCTCCCTCCTTCCCAGCACATTCCTCCCCACCCCCTCTGCTCTGTCCATCCCACCACATTCCTCCCCACCCCCTCCGCTCTCTCCCTCCCACCACATTCCTCCCCACCCTCTCCGCTCTCTCCCTGCCACCACATTCCTCCCCACCCCCTCCGCTGTCCCTACCACAACATTCCTCCCCACCCCTCCTCTCTCTCCCTCCCACCACATTCCACACCACCCCTCCGCTCTGAACCTCCCACCACATTCCTCCCCACCCCTCCTCTCTGACCACCCACCACATTCCTCCGCACCCCTCCTCTCTCTCCCTCTCACCACATTCCTCTCCACCCCCTCCTCTCTCTCCCTCCCACCACATTCCTCCCCACCCCTCCTCTCTGTCACTCCCACCACATTCCTCCCCACCCGCTCTGCTCTCTCCCTCCCACCACATTCCTCCCCATCCCCTCCGCTCTCTCCCTCCCACCACATTCCTCCCCATCCCCTCTGCTCTCTCCCTCCCACCACATTCCTCCCCATCCCCTCCGCTCTCTCCCTCCCACCACATTCCTCCCCATCCCCTCTGCTCTCTCCCTCCCACCACATTCCTCCCCATCCCCTCCGCTCTCTCCCTCCCACCACATTCCTCCCCATCCCCTCTGCTCTCTCCCTCCCACCACATTCCTCCCCATCCCCTCCGCTCTCTCCCTCCCACCACATTCCTCCCCATCCCCTCCTCTCTCTCCCTCCCACCACATTCCTAACACCCACTCCTCTCTGACCCACCCTCTACTTTCCTCCCCACCCCTCTCCTCCCTCCTTCCCACCACATTCCTCCTTACCCCTTCTGCTCTGTCCCTCCCACCACATTCCTCCCCACCCCCTCCACTCTCTCCCTCGCACCACATTCCTCCCCACCCGCTCCGCTCTGTCCCTCCCACCACATTCCTCCCCACCCCCTCTACTCTGTCCCTACCACCACATTCCTCCACACCCCTCCTCTCTCTCCCTCCCACCACATTCCTCCCCACCCCCTCCTCTCTGACCTACCACATTCCTCCCCACACCCTCCTCTCTCTCCCTCTCACCACATTCCTCCACACCCCATCCTCTCCCTCCCTCCCACCACATTCCTCCCCACCCCCTCCTCTCTCTCCCTCTCACCACATTCATCCCCACCCCCTCCTCTCTCTCCCTCTCAACACATTCGTACCCACCCCCTCCTCTCTCTCCCTCTCACCACATTCGTCCCCACCCCCTCCTCTCTCTCCCTCTCACCACATTCCTCCACATCCCCTGCTCTCTCTCCCTCCCACCACATTCCTCCCCACCCCCTCCCTCCTTCCCACCACATTCCTCCTTACCCCTTCTGCTCTGTCCCTCCCACCACATTCCTCCCCACCCCCTCCACTCTCTCCCTCGCACCACATTCCTCCCCACCCGCTCCGCTCTGCCCTCCCACCACATTCCTCCCCACCCCCTCTACTCTGTCCCTACCTCCACATTCCTCCACACCCCTCCTCTCTCTCCCTCCCACCACATTCCTCCCCACCCCCTCCTCTCTGACCTACCACATTCCTCCCCACACCCTCCTCTCTCTCCCTCTCACCACATTCCTCCACACCCCATCCTCTCCCTCCCTCCCACCACATTCCTCCCCACCCCCTCCTCTCTCTCCCTCTCACCACATTCATCCCCACCCCCTCCTCTCTCTCCCTCTCAACACATTCGTACCCACCCCCTCCTCTCTCTCCCTCTCACCACATTCGTCCCCACCCCCTCCTCTCTCTCCCTCTCACCACATTCCTCCCCACCCCCTCCTCTCTGACCCTCCCACCACATTCCTCCCCATCCCCTCCTCTCTCTCCCTCTCACCACATTCCTCCACATCCCCTGCTCTCTCTCCCTCCCACCACATTCCTCCCCACCCCCTCCGCTCTGTCCCTCAAACCACATTCCTACCACCCACCCCGCTGTCCCTACCTCCACATTCCTCCCCACCCGCTCCTCTCTGACCCACCCTCTACATTCCTCCCCACCCCTCTGCTCCCTCCTTCCCACCACATTCCTCCCCACCCCCTCCACTCTCTCCCTCGCACCACATTCCTCCCCACCCCCTCCACTCTCTCCCTCGCACCAC